>NW_026521838.1:0-3170 GCF_021234435.1 Artibeus jamaicensis
TTTCAAGATGGCAGTAGACTAGGACGGAGCAGATACCAGTTCCTAGTACAAAAGAGAGAGAAACTTATCTAATCGGAGGAGGTGGGGCCAGCAAGCCAGCAGTTGCCAAGCATATATGAAAATAAGAGACCAGAAATCTCATCGGTCACGGAGGAACCAGACGGTAGGGAGACAGCAGCGGTACAGTAGTCTCTGGGACGGAGAAAAGAGAAACAGCCAGTGCAGGGTAGGGGAACCAGCGCCCAGTGGCGAGAGCCCATCGGCCCTTGGGACTGCAGCGCACAGACAGCTCCCTCCCTAGGATTTTTGGGCCGGGGGCCTGCCAAGAGGCCCAACCAGAGGGGAGCAGAGGTGATTTCAGTCTGTGCATAGCTCGGAGGTCCAGCGGTTGGTGGGAACTGTGTCTGGGAGAGTGCCTAACAGCGCCTGGGACAGCCTTCAGTGCCCAGACGGCTCCCTCCCTGGGATTTTTCTGCCGAGCAGGCCGAGTGGCCCAGGCAAGGAGATGTGGAAGAAACTTCAGCCTGCATGCAATTTGGGGAACTAGTCGCTCCACACGCAGTGTGTCTGGGCAAGTGCCTGAGGGCGCCTAGGCCAACGTTCAGCACCTGGAAAGCTCCCTCCCTAGGATTTTTGGGCCCGGACCTGCCAAGAGACCGAGCCAGAGGGGAGCAGAGGAGATTTCAGCCTGCACACAGTTCTGGGTCCAGCGCCCAGCGTGGTGCTGCTACATCCCTAGGTTTTTTTTTTGTTTTTTTTTTTGGCAGAGGTTGGCCAGGGGACCCAGACAAACACAGGAGCAGAAGGGATACACACCACGCAGCGTGCCAGGACATGCGCACAGAGTTTCTGGGTCGGCACCCAGTCCTCAGATCAGCTCCTGGCTTCCAGTCCACCCTCCTCAAACTATCTGGAAGCCGCTGGAGCTGAGGGGTCCTGGGAAAAGAGCTGAGACCCTCAACCCCCTCCCTTTCTGGCCAAGCAAGGTGGGGTGCCAGGAGAGACTTTTTTGGTAGTGTTTGCAGAGAGGGTGCGGAGGACAAAGGGCCCCAACCAAGAACTCTGTGGTTGCCACCCCAAGAGAAGTCAGAGGTGCAGCCTGGGGCTCTGAATCCAGTAGACACGGCAGCCTGGTCTGCTTTACACCCAGCTTGGCAGCGACTCCAGGATTGGGCAGAGGGCCTGGGGCTTCCCAACTGAACGGGGGCAGGTCTGTGCTCAATCCCGAGGGAACTAGGCAACTAAGCCGGTGCAGGTGCCTGCAAACACAGCAAACCAGCCTATGGCGGTAACCCCTGGGAGGGGAGCACTGGGAGGAAGTCCTAGTTCCACATTGTAGGGAGCTGGGGAGAGGAGCCAAGTGTCTGGATTCTGAGAGGGGCTGGCTGAAAAAATCACAACAATCGACCCTCAGCCAACTGCAACCAGAAAAACCGGTTTGGCTAGTTTGAAGCCAACAAGTGACATTTTCTTTTCTGGTGTTTTTGAGGGATTATTTTTGTTTGTGCCTTTTTTGTTTTTTGTTTGTTTGTTTGTTTCTTGTTTTTTGTTTTTGTTTTTTTTACTTTATTTTATTTTTCTTTTTTCTTTTTTTTTTACTTTTCTTCCTTCTCCATTCCTTTTCTTTATCTTTTTGCTTTTTAAAAGTAATCTGTTATTTATTTTAAATTTTATTACTGTTTCATCTTTCCATACTTTTGTCCTCTTTTCCCAGATTTTCTGTTTTATTTCTTTTTCTTTTCTTTCTAAACTTACTGTTCTTTCTTCCATTCCCCTGCCATTTTTTTCTTTCATCCTTTTATTTCTTTCCTTGTCATTTCTTTCTTTTACCCACAAGAGACACGATCAACTTGAAAATATGAAAAGACCAGAGCTGGACCCATAGAAGAGGCCTCCCAATAGTAGAGTCAGAGAGACAAATTGCACATTGTTGTAGGAGAGAAGCCAAAAGTTGCTGCTTATTTGAGTAGGTGGAAGCACAGAACAACAGGATAACCGAAAGAGACTGCACCACTGAAATTCACAGGCATTCCACCACAAAAGTTCATACCATAAACCCAGGGTGTCAAAACAGATTAATCTAAGAAGCTGAGGCTAACAAGAAGAGTCTCACAAACAATGGGAAGACAAAGAAACAATCCCCAAATGAAAGGAAAGGAGGAATCCTCAGAAAGAATGTCAGATGAAATAGAGGCAAGTCAACTATCAGATACTGAATTCAAACCACTGGTTATCAGGAAGTTCAAAGAGCTCACAATCAGCTACCAGAAACTACAGGGAAGCTAAAATGAGCTCACTGTGAACTATATCAACATGAAAAATGAAATGAAAATTATTAGCAAGGGCCAAGAGGAAATGAAGAATACGATATCTGAATTAAAAAACACAGTGGAAAGCATGAAAAATAGGGTAGATGAAACAGAAGATAGGGTTAGTGAATTAGAGGACAAAGTAGAAAGCATCTCACAGAAAGAACAGGAAAGGGAAAAGAGGCTCAGAAAGAATGAAGAGAGATTAAGAGAAATGCAAGACAATATGAAACGTAATAATATCTGAATAATAGGAATACCAGAAGGAGAAGAAGAAGATCAAGGGATAGAAAACATATTTGAAAGAGTAATGAGAGGGTTTTTCAAGATGGTGGTGGACTAGGACGGAGCAGATACCAGTTCCTAGTACAAAAGAGACAGAAACCTATCCGATCAGAGGAGGTGAGGCCAGCAAGCCAGCAGTTGCCAAGCATATATGAAAATAAGAGACCAGAAACCTCATCGGTCACGGAGGAACCAGACGGTAGGGAGACAGCAGCGGTACAGTAGTCTCTGGGACGGAGCAGGGAGAAACAGCCGGTGCAGGGTAGGGGAACCAGTGCCCAGTGGCGAGAGCCCAACGGCTCCTGGGACTGCCTTCAGCACCCTGACGGCTCCCTCCCTGGGATTTTTCTGCCGAGCAGGCCGAGTGGCCCAGGCAAAGAGGTGTGGAAGAATTTTCAGCCTGCGCGCAATTTGGGGAACTAGTCACTCCACATGCAGTGTGTCTGGGCAAGTGCCTGAGGGCGCCTAGACCAATGTTCAGCGCCCAGAAAGCTCCCTCCCTAGGATTGTTAAGCCCTGACCAGCCAAGAGACCGAGCCAGAGGGGAGCAGAGGAGATTTCAGCCTGCACACAGTT